>NC_134687.1:102015981-102035981 GCF_050947455.1 Rhinoderma darwinii | reverse complement strand
TTACTACATCACACATACACTACTCACACTACAACACTATGTACAGCAAAAGAAAGCTTACTCTAAATACTCACACATCTTACTACATCACACATACACTACTCACACTACAACACTATGTACAGCTAAAGAAAGCTTATCCTAAATACTCACACAACTTACTACATCACACATACACTACTCACACTACAACACGATGTACAGCTAAATACAGTTTACCCTAAATACTCACACATCTTACTACATCACACATACATTACTCACACTACAACACTATGTACAGCTAAAGAAAGCTTACCCTAAATACTCACACATCTTACTACATCACACATACACTACTCACACTACAACACTATGTACAGCAAAAGAAAGCTTACTCTAAATACTCACACATCTTACTACATCACACACACACACGAACACACACACACACACACACACACACACACACACACACACACACACACAACTCATACTACAACATTACGTACAGCTAAAGAAACCTTACCCTAAATACTCACCCATCTTACTACAGCACACATAACCTACTCATACTACAACACTATGCACAGCTAAATACAGCTTACCGTAAATACTCACACATCTTACTACATCACACATACACTACTCACACTACAACACTATGTACAGCTAAAGAAAGCTTACCCTAAATACTCACACATCTTACTACATCACACATACACTACTCACACTACAACACTATGCACAGCTAAATACAGCTTACCCTAAATACTCACACAACTTACTACATCACACATACACTACTCACACTACAACACTATGTACAGCTAAAGAAAGCTTACTCTAAATACTCACACATCTTACTACATCACACATACACTAGTCACACTTCAACACCATGTACAGCTAAAGAAAGCTTACCCTAAATACTCACACATCTTACTACATCACACATACATTAGTCACACTACAACACCATGTACAGCTAAAGAAAGCTTACCCTAAATACTCACACATCTTACTACATCACACATACACTACTCACACTACAACACGATGTACAGCTAAATACAGCTTACCCTAAATACTCACACAACTTACTACATCACACATACATTACTCACACTACAACACTATGTACAGCTAAAGAAAGCTTACCCTAAATACTCACACATCTTACTACATCACACATACACTACTCACACTACAACACTATGTACAGCTAAAGAAAGCTTACCCTAAATACTCACACATCTTACTACATCACACATACACTACTCGCACTACAACACTATGTACAGCTAAAGAAAGCTTACCCTAAATACTCACATATCTTACTACATCACACATACACTACTCACACTACAACACTATGTACAGCTAAAGAAAGCTTACCCTAAATACTCACACATCTTACTACAGCACACATACACTACTCATACTACAACACTATGCACAGCTAAATACAGCTTACCGTAAATACTCACACATCTTACTACATTACACATACACTACTCACACTACAACACTATGTACAGCTAAAGAAAGCTTACCCTAAATACTCACACATCTTACTACATCACACATACACTACTCACACTACAACACTATGTACAGCTAAAGAAAGCTTACCCTAAATACTCACACAGCTTACTGCATCACACATACACTATTCACACTACAACACTATGTACAGCTAAATAAAGCTTACCCTAAATACTCACACATCTTACTACATGGCACATACACTACTCACACTACAACTGTATGTACAGCTAAAGAAACCTTACCCTAAATAGTCACACATCTTACTACATCACACATGCACTACTCACACTACAACACTATGTACAGCTAAATAAAGCTTACCCTAAATACTCACACATCTTACTACAGCACACATACACTACTCATACTACAACATTACGTACAGCTAAAGAAACCTTACCCTAAATACTTACACATCTTACTACATCACACATACACTACTTATACTACAACACTATGTACAGCTAAATACAGCTTACCCTAAATACTCACACAACTTACTACATCACACATACACTACTCACACTACAACACTATGTACAGCTAAAGAAAGCTTACCCTAAATACTCACACATCTTACTACATCACACATACACTACTCACAGTACAACACTATGTACAGCTAAATACAGCTTACCCTAAATACTCACACAACTTACTACATCACACATACACTACTCACACTACAACACTATGTACAGCAAAAGAAAGCTTACTCTAAATACTCACACATCTTACTACATCACACATACACTACTCACACTACAACACTATGTACAGCTAAAGAAAGCTTATCCTAAATACTCACACAACTTACTACATCACACATACACTACTCACACTACAACACGATGTACAGCTAAATACAGTTTACCCTAAATACTCACACATCTTACTACATCACACATACATTACTCACACTACAACACTATGTACAGCTAAAGAAAGCTTACCCTAAATACTCACACATCTTACTACATCACACATACACTACTCACACTACAACACGATGTACAGCTAAATACAGTTTACCCTAAATACTCACACATCTTACTACATCACACATACATTACTCACACTACAACACTATGTACAGCAAAAGAAAGCTTACTCTAAATACTCACACATCTTACTACATCACACACACACACGAACACACACACACACACACACACACACACACACACACACACACACACACACACACACACAACTCATACTACAACATTACGTACAGCTAAAGAAACCTTACCCTAAATACTCACCCATCTTACTACAGCACACATAACCTACTCATACTACAACACTATGCACAGCTAAATACAGCTTACCGTAAATACTCACACATCTTACTACATCACACATACACTACTCACACTACAACACTATGTACAGCTAAAGAAAGCTTACCCTAAATACTCACACATCTTACTACATCACACATACACTACTCACACTACAACACTATGCACAGCTAAATACAGCTTACCCTAAATACTCACACAACTTACTACATCACACATACACTACTCACACTACAACACTATGTACAGCTAAAGAAAGCTTACTCTAAATACTCACACATCTTACTACATCACACATACACTACTCACACTTCAACACCATGTACAGCTAAAGAAAGCTTACCCTAAATACTCACACATCTTACTACATCACACATACATTAGTCACACTACAACACCATGTACAGCTAAAGAAAGCTTACCCTAAATACTCACACATCTTACTACATCACACATACACTACTCACACTACAACACGATGTACAGCTAAATACAGCTTACCCTAAATACTCACACAACTTACTACATCACACATACATTACTCACACTACAACACTATGTACAGCTAAAGAAAGCTTACCCTAAATACTCACACATCTTACTACATCACACATACACTACTCACACTACAACACTATGTACAGCTAAAGAAAGCTTACCCTAAATACTCACACATCTTACTACATCACACATACACTACTCGCACTACAACACTATGTACAGCTAAAGAAAGCTTACCCTAAATACTCACATATCTTACTACATCACACATACACTACTCACACTACAACACTATGTACAGCTAAAGAAAGCTTACCCTAAATACTCACACATCTTACTACAGCACACATACACTACTCATACTACAACACTATGCATAGCTAAATACAGCTTACCGTAAATACTCACACATCTTACTACATTACACATACACTACTCACACTACAACACTATGTACAGCTAAAGAAAGCTTACCCTAAATACTCACACATCTTACTACATCACACATACACTACTCACACTACAACACTATGTACAGCTAAAGAAAGCTTACCCTAAATACTCACACAGCTTACTGCATCACACATACACTATTCACACTACAACACTATGTACAGCTAAATAAAGCTTACCCTAAATACTCACACATCTTACTACATGGCACATACACTACTCACACTACAACTGTATGTACAGCTAAAGAAACCTTACCCTAAATAGTCACACATCTTACTACATCACACATGCACTACTCACACTACAACACTATGTACAGCTAAATAAAGCTTACCCTAAATACTCACACATCTTACTACAGCACACATACACTACTCATACTACAACATTACGTACAGCTAAAGAAACCTTACCCTAAATACTTACACATCTTACTACATCACACATACACTACTCATACTACAACACTATGTACAGCTAAATACAGCTTACCCTAAATACTCACACAACTTACTACATCACACATACACTACTCATACTACAACACTATGTACAGCTAAAGAAAGCTTAACCTGACTACTCACACATCTTACTGAATCCACATACACTACTCACACTACAACATTATGTACAGCTAAAGAAAGCTTACCCTAAAAACTCACACATCTTACTACATCACACATACACTATTCATACTACAACATTATGTACAGCTAAAGAAAGCTTACCCTAAACACTCACACATCTTACTACATCACACATACACTACTCGCACTACAACACTATGTAAAGCTAAATACAGCTTACCCTAAATACTCACACATCTTACTACATCACACATACACTACTCACACTACAACACTATGTACAGCTAAAGAAAGCTTACTCTAAATACACACACATCTTACTACATCACACATACACTGGTAACACTACAACACTATGTACAGCTAAATACAGCTTACCCTAAATACTCACACATCTTACTACATCACACATACACTATTCATACTACAACATTATGTACAGCTAAAGAAAGCTTACCCTAAACACTCACACATCTTACTACATCACACATACACTACTCGCACTACAACACTATGTAAAGCTAAATACAGCTTACCCTAAATACTCACACATCTTACTACATCACACATACACTACTCACACTACAACACTATGTACAGCTAAAGAAAGCTTACCCTAAATACTCACACATCTTACTACATCACACATACACTACTCACACTACAACAGTATGTACAGCAAAAGAAAGCTTACCCTAAATACTCACACATCTTACTACATCACACAAACACTACTCACACTACAACACTATGTACAGCTAAATATAGTTTACCCTAAATACTCACACATCTTACTACATGACACATACACTACTCACACCACAACACTACGTACAACGAAATAAAGCTTACCCTGACTACTCACACATCTTACTACATCACACATACACTACTCACACTACAACAGTATGTACAGCAAAAGAAAGCTTACCCTAAATACTCACACATCTTACTACATCACACAAACACTACTCACACTACAACACTATGTACAGCTAAATATAGTTTACCCTAAATACTCACACATCTTACTACATCACACATACACTACTCACACCACAACACTACGTACAACGAAATAAAGCTTACCCTGACTACTCACACATCTTACTACATTACACATACATTACTCACACTACAACACTATGTACAACGAAATAAAGCTTATCCTAAATACTCACACAACTTACTACAGCACACATACACTACCCACACTACAAACAGTATGTACAGCTAAATACAGCTTACCCTAAATACTCACACAACTTACTACATCACACATACACTACTCATACTACAACAATATGTACAGCTAAAGAAAGCTTAACCTGACTACTCACACATCTTACTGCATCCACATACACTACTCACACTACAACACTATGTACAGCTAAAGAAAGCTTACCCTAAAAACTCACACATCTTACTACATCACACATACACTATTCATACTACAACATTATGTACAGCTAAAGAAAGCTTACCCTAAACACTCACACATCTTACTACATCACACATACACTACTCGCACTACAACACTATGTAAAGCTAAATACAGCTTACCCTAAATACTCACACATCTTACTACATCACACATACACTACTCACACTACAACACTATGTACAGCTAAAGAAAGCTTACTCTAAATACACACACATCTTACTACATCACACATACACTGGTAACACTACAACACTATGTACAGCTAAATACAGCTTACCCTAAATACTCACACATCTTACTACATCACACATACACTATTCATACTACAACATTATGTACAGCTAAAGAAAGCTTACCCTAAACACTCACACATCTTACTACATCACACATACACTACTCGCACTACAACACTATGTAAAGCTAAATACAGCTTACCCTAAATACTCACACATCTTACTACATCACACATACACTACTCACACTACAACACTATGTACAGCTAAAGAAAGCTTACCCTAAATACTCACACATCTTACTACATCACACATACACTACTCACACTACAACAGTATGTACAGCAAAAGAAAGCTTACCCTAAATACTCACACATCTTACTACATCACACATACACTACTCACACTACAACACTATGTACAGCTAAAGAAAGCTTACCCTAAATACTCACACATCTTACTACATCACACAAACACTACTCACACTACAACACTATGTACAGCTAAAGAAACCTTACCCTAAATACTCACACATCTTACTACATCACACATACACTATTCACACTACAACACTATGTACAGCTAAATATAGTTTACCCTAAATACTCACACATCTTACTACATCACACATACACTACTCACACCACAACACTACGTACAACGAAATAAAGCTTACCCTGACTACTCACACATCTTACTACATCACACATACACTACTCACACTACAACAGTATGTACAGCAAAAGAAAGCTTACCCTAAATACTCACACATCCTACTACATCACACATACACTACTCACACTACAACACTATGTACAGCTAAAGAAAGCTTACCCTAAATACTCACACATCTTACTACATCACACAAACACTACTCACACTACAACACTATGTACAGCTAAATATAGTTTACCCTAAATACTCACACATCTTACTACATCACACATACACTACTCACACCACAACACTACGTACAACGAAATAAAGCTTACCCTGACTACTCACACATCTTACTACATTACACATACATTACTCACACTACAACACTATGTACAACGAAATAAAGCTTATCCTAAATACTCACACAACTTACTACAGCACACATACACTACCCACACTACAAACAGTATGTACAGCTAAATACAGCTTACCCTAAATACTCACACAACTTACTACATCACACATACACTACTCATACTACAACAATATGTACAGCTAAAGAAAGCTTAACCTGACTACTCACACATCTTACTGCATCCACATACACTACTCACACTACAACACTATGTACAGCTAAAGAAAGCTTACCCTAAAAACTCACACATCTTACTACATCACACATACACTATTCATACTACAACATTATGTACAGCTAAAGAAAGCTTACCCTAAACACTCACACATCTTACTACATCACACATACACTACTCGCTCTACAACACTATGTAAAGCTAAATACAGCTTACCCTAAATACTCACACATCTTACTACATCACACATACACTACTCACACTACAACACTATGTACAGCTAAAGAAAGCTTACTCTAAATACACACACATCTTACTACATCACACATACACTGGTAACACTACAACACTATGTACAGCTAAATACAGCTTACCCTAAATACTCACACATCTTACTACATCACACATACACTATTCATACTACAACATTATGTACAGCTAAAGAAAGCTTACCCTAAACACTCACACATCTTACTACATCACACATACACTACTCGCACTACAACACTATGTAAAGCTAAATACAGCTTACCCTAAATACTCACACATCTTACTACATCACACATACACTACTCACACTACAACACTATGTACAGCTAAAGAAAGCTTACCCTAAATACTCACACATCTTACTACATCACACATACACTACTCACACTACAACAGTATGTACAGCAAAAGAAAGCTTACCCTAAATACTCACACATCTTACTACATCACACATACACTACTCACACTACAACACTATGTACAGCTAAAGAAAGCTTACCCTAAATACTCACACATCTTACTACATCACACAAACACTACTCACACTACAACACTATGTACAGCTAAATATAGTTTACCCTAAATACTCACACATCTTACTACATCACACATACACTACTCACACCACAACACTACGTACAACGAAATAAGGCTTACCCTGACTACTCACACATCTTACTACATCACACATACATTACTCACACTACAACACTATGTACAACGAAATAAAGCTTATCCTAAATACTCACACAACTTACTACAGCACACATACACTACCCACACTACAAACAGTATGTACAGCTAAAGAAAGCTTACCCTAAATAGTCACACAGCCTGCTGCACCACACATACACTACTCACACTACAACACAATGTACAGCTAAATAAAGTCTATCCTGACTACTCACACAGCCTGCCGCAACACAAATACACTACTCACAAGACAACACTGTGTACACTGTGATGTTTAATGCCACTTATTAAAGTAGAAAAGTAAATTAGTTGCTCTAAGTTTGACTGGAAGGCCACATTATCAGACACAAATGAAAAAGTAGTTTGTTTAATGAAAATAGCGACAATTGGGTCTTCATACAGCTGACATTTATGTCAAAAGCCATTTTTTTCTATACAATTACGCTAATCATGTCGCAATAGCGGTTTTTTGTAGCATGCTTTTGCTTTTATTGTTAGGTCATGTTCAGACTTGGCTGAGTTTTTCCGCTGCAAATGTTGGTGCAGATTCGGGGCAATTACGCAACGAATCTGCACCAACATTTGCATATTTGACAGGTAATTCAGACGTTGCAGATATCACAGCGGACTTGCCACAGATTTCAGTTTTTGCATTGCAAAGGCTGAAATACGCAGTGAAATTCCGCTTCTTCTCCGCAGCAGACAGTGCATGCTGCGGAGGGAAAATTCCGCACCACAGCCTAATTTCCGCACAGTTACTTTCCACCACGTCTGAACTAAGTTTCCTAAAAATGTATAGAAACAAATGTAAAAAATGGCTGCTGCAGAATTCCACTGCGGACTGTCCACAGCGGAATTCCACAGCAATTCTGCCATGTCTGAATGTGCCCTTATACTCTTGAATCTGCTGCGTATTTATTATCCTGTAAGGCAAGCCATCCCTTTGATATGCTGTTATTTCCAGTAGAAGCTACACACGATTCTCCTCTGACCGCTACATTCAAAATCTAGTATTACATAGTGTCCAGTCAAGCTTTTCTAAGTGAAACGCACGTCGGGTCTGGTGGGTATGCACGGTCACTGGTCCTTTAAAACGATTTGTCTTTTTTTCAGTAGGTTTGCCAGGCTACGTTTATGTATTGCCTTAACACTGTTTTATCTCTTATTTTGATGGGCTTGTACATCAGGTCATCCTGCCCTTATCATCATTATTATTTTTTTCTTGTTTTAATTTGTTAATTTTTTGTTCAATTTCTTAAGTTTGGTGGATTGCGAAAAAACCATTTTCTCCACTTGTCTTTGTGACCAAATATTTTGTCCCGCATACTCACCCGTTGTTTTATGTGGTTTGTACTGAATTTTTACTATTTTTGGATGTTTTTAATGTATACCAATAAAATGTCTAGACATTTTTATCGTATATGGCTTGAGCACATACTATCTCTATAGGCACTATGTTACCTAGTGTCCAGTCAAATGAACGTGCAGTTATGTATTAAATGGTCACCTTAGGTCCTCCAGCAGCAGCAGCTCTCTGCTCTGACAAATGGAGAGGGGTCATCTGAACTAGAGAAAATGTTATCTTGACTGTCATACATGTAAACCCTTAATTTGTAATAGAAAAACCCTACCATATATATCATACATGTGTCTGCATATTTCCACTCCTAAGAAATGCTCCCTGTTTAAAAATTGTTTTGTCTGTAAATTAAGGATTAATATGTAAGTTAATTTGGTCCAAAATATGTCTGCCATGTTTAATGACGTGTTTAACCATATTCCCAAATTTAATCACAACACATTACTAAATAATACAGGCTGGTTTTATGGCTAATTTTAACCAAAGTTAGTCATTAGGGGCCCCTAAGAAATGAAAGCCCTAAGACAGTTTTAGGTCTTGGTTCCTAAATAGGGTGCATACTAAAGGCCATCAGTATTAAAGAGACTCTCCATTTTATAACTTCCATATCTCTTACCTAATCTAATAGGCGCTTTAAAGCTGATAACTTCCTGCCACAGGTCCTTCACCAGAGCGACGGAAGACGGATCGGACCATACATTGCCTCCAACCATGCCAGGACGATTATCCTCCTCAGCAGCAGCACCACAACGTGCAGGTAAGTATAGAAAACCCCCTAGAGACGCTCTGGTGAAGTACCTGCGGCAGGAAGTCACGTCACAGCGTGATCTCGCGATTCCTGCTGAGATCACGCTGAGCTGGAGGAAGAGAAGTGTATGACGCTGATTGGTCAGTGTCATACAGTTTTCTATACAATGCCCACATGGTAAAGATAAAATCACCGCCCAGTTGGCCATTAAGACAAAATTAGCGTAAGTCTAAAAAAGAACATACATTTGGAAATAATAAACGTTTAAAAAACAAAACACAGCAGTTATCAGCATCAAAGTGCCTATTATATTAGGTAGGAGAAAGGGAAGTGATAAACTGGTGACAGAGCCTCTTTAAAACACATGCATTGTTCAAACAACACTATTCATGTATGATCCCTATTAGGGCATGCCCAGACGTGGCAGAGTTCTTCCGCCACTGTCCGCATCAATGCCGCACAAAATCTGCGTTGCAGATTCTGTTACGGCTTTGCCTAAAATGGGCATTAAATTGATGTGGACTAGCCGTCGCATATTGAGGGGAAGAGGGCTTCCCTTCTCTCTATCAGTGCAGGATAGAGAGAAGGGACAGCCCTTTCCCTAGTAAAAGTAAAAAGAAATTCATACTTACCTGGCCGTTGTCTTGGTGACGCGTCCCTCTTTCGCCATCCAGCCCGACCTCCCTGGATGACGCGGCAGTCCATGTGACCGCTGCAGCCTGTGATTGGCCTGTGATTGGCTGCAGCCGTCACTTGGACTGAAACGTCATCCCGGGAGGCCGGACTGGTGGAAGAAGCAGGGTGTTCTCGGTAAGTATGAACTCGGAAGTCACTGTCCAGGGTGCTGAAACAGTTACTGTCGATCGTTTAACTTTTTCAGCACCCTGGACAGTGACTATTTACTGACGTCGCCTAGCAACGCTCCCGTAATTACGGGTGCACACACGTAGTCATCCGTAATTACGGGTGCACACACATAGTCACCCGTAATTACGGGTGCACACACGTAGTCACCCGTAATTACGGGAGCCCCATTGACTTCCTCAGTCTGGCTGTAGACCTAGAAATACATAGGTCCAGCCAGAATGAAGAAATGTCATGGTAGTAAAACCAATACGCTCCGCAGCACACATAAGATCTGCGGACTTCATTGCGGAATTTTGACTCTCCATTGAAGTCAATGGAGAAATTCCGCAATGAGTCCGCAACAAGTCCGCGACACGTCCACAACAACCATTGTATGCTGCTGACACCAAATTCCGCACCGCAGCCTATGCTCCGCAGCAGAATTGTCCGCAATGTGTAAAAGAACTCTACTAAAAAGCTGTGGAAGGCAATGGAGAAACGTGTACGCTGCTGATTTCCGCTGCGGACTGTCCGCAGCGGAATTCCAGAGCAATTCCGCCACGTCCGGTCATGCCCTTAGGGCACGTTCACACGTGGCAGAGTTTTTCCGCTGCAAATGTTGGTGCAGATTTGGGGCAATTACGCAACGAATCTGCACCAACATTTGCATATTTGACAGGTAATTCGGACGTAGCAGAAAACACAGCGGACTTGCCACAGATTTCAGTTTTTGCATTGCAAAGGCTGAAATACGCAGTGAAATTCCGCTTCTTCTCCGCAACAGACAGTGCATGCTGCGGAGGGAAAATTCTGAACCGCAGCCTAGGGTCCGCAGCGGAGTTTTCCGCAACGTCTGAACTAACTTCCCTAAAAATGTATAGAAACAAATATAAAAAACGGCCGCTGGAGAATTCCACTGCGGACTGTCCGCAGCAGAATTACACAGCAATTCCGCCACGTATGAACCTGCCCTTGCAGCAGCCGTTTTTTTCATTGGTTTCTATACCTTTTTATGTAATAAGCTTAGTTCAGACGTTGCGGAAAATAAGGCCACGTTCACATGTGGCGGAATTGCTGTTGAATTTTGCTGCGGACAGTCCGCAGTGGAATTCTGCAGCAGCCGTCTTTTAGGGCAAAGCCACACGTGGCGGAATTGCTCTTGAATTCCGCTGCGGACACTCCGCAGCGTTAATCCGCAGCGGAGCCGTTTCTCCATTGACTTCCACTTCTATTTAGTAGGCTTTGTTTAGACGAGGCTGAAAATTCCGCTGCGGAGCATAGGCTGCGGTGCGGAATTTGGTGTCCGCAGCATGCAATGGATGTTGCGGAGTTGTGGCGGACTGGTTGCGGACTCATGGCGGAATTTCTCCATTGACTTCAATGGAGATTCTAAATTCCGCAATGAAGTCCGGAGCTGTCATGAAAATGTTACATGTGCTGCGGATGCGTCTTGCTTTTTGGACATGACATTTCTTCATTCTGGCTGGACCTATGTATTTCTAGGTCTACAGCCAGACTGAGGAAGTCAATGGGGCTCCCGTAATTACGGGAGCGTTGCTAGGAGACGTCAGTAAATAGTCACTGTCCAGGGTGCTGAAAGAGTTAAGCGATCGGCAGTCACTGTTTCTGCACCCTGGACAGTGACTACCGATCCCAATATACAGCAACCTGTCAAAAAAATAGAAGTTCATACTTACCGAGAACTCCCTGCTTCTGTCTCCAGTCCGGCTTCCCAGGATGACGTTTCAGTCTAAGTGACGGCTGCAGCCAATCACAGGCTGCAGCGGTCACATGGACTGCCGCATCATCCAGGGAGGTCGGGCTGGATGCCGAAAGAGGGACGCGTCACCAAGACAACGGCCGGTAAGTATGAAATTCGTTTACTTTCACTAGGGAAAGTGCTGTCCCTTCTCTCTATCCTGCACTGATAGAGAGAAGGGAAGCACTTTTCCCGCAGTCCGCAGCAGCTAGTCTGCATCAATCTACTGCACATTTTGGGCAGATCCGCCGCAGAATCTTCAACGCAGATTCTGTGCGGCATTGATGCGGACAGTTGCAGAGGAAATCCGCCACGTGTGGGCATGCTCTTACATTTGTTCTATACATTTTTAGGAAACTTAGTTCAGACGTTTGCGGAAAATAACTGCGGAAATTAGGCTGCAGTGCAGAATTTTCCCTCCGCAGCATGCTCATTATGTTGCAGAGAAGCTGCGGACTTTCACTGCGGATTTCAGCTTTTGCAATGCAAAAACTGAAATCTGTGGCAAGTCCGCTGTGTTTTCTGCAACGTCTGAATTACCTGTCAAATATGCAAATGTTGGTGCAGATTTGTTGCGCAATTGGCCCAAATCTGCACCAACATTTGCAGCAGAAAAATTCGACCACGTCTGAACATGGCCTTATAGTATCAGTATTAAAAAAAATATCTCATACAAAAGACACTACTGATATATGACCCCTATTACTTGGCCGAATTTATTTTATAGTATAAAGCTAAAGACACAAAATAATGACATGGTCTTCTGCATCACACTATTCACAGCACATATTATGGGCCACGTATGATGTGTAAGACACAGAAATGGAGTAAATACATCAGAAAATATGGTGGAAAGTTCATACGATATATTTACTTATTATGCAATTATTTTTTTCACCTCAGATACTGAAAACTTGGATGAAGTGGATTTCTACAGATTCAGTCATCTCTAGTAACGGATAAATGACATATTTAGGCTCTGTTCACATCACATTTAAGCCCTACATTTGGCATATATGCCAGGAAAAGATCCCAGCGTATACGCCAATGGAACCATAGGGCTCCATTCGCCCGATGCAAAGCAAAAAAGTCTATTTTTTTCTTCTTTGGGCTGGTATACATTGGAATACCTCTTTTTGGTGTATAGAAAAGCATAGTCTAATACACTTATTATGCAGAGGAATCCCGCAAAAAGAAGTATACCAGTATATAATTTTTAACATTGGAGCCTATGGGCGACGTATGCCACTGTGTGTCTAAAAACATTCCTTCCGGGGTATACGTCAGACAATACTCCTGACGTATATGTCTGGTGGAATGCTCAGATGTGATGGGAACAGTGTCTAGCTCATATATTACTCCATTTTTCACCACAGATAGCGTACTCTATTTACTTACACATCCTGTTGCACCCCACATAAAGCACTCACACCACACTATAGGGGCTCATGTACCGATGCAATTACGGTAGTTATCTGGCAGCATGGGTGTTATTATAGCCATTTGGGTCCCAGAGGCTGAAGAGGTTGACTCAGGTGAGAGAATATTGTACCTTTTTATAGGAGGTGTACAGCGTAAATGTCATATGTATGAAGGTTCCCGATTCGTTTAACACCAGGATTTTTTCCATTTGCGTCAGCAAACAAAAAGGAAGGCTTTCTTTCCCAAAATGCGTATGTAGTGTTAAGTAATGCAGCCCACGTTACACTGCTTCCCAGACTGAGATACCGCTCATGCAGTCTTTATTCATGACCATTATGGGTATGTTCACATGACCTATTTTCAGCCGTTTTTCGGGCCGTAAACGCCTCGAAAAACGGCTAAAAATGCGGGGGCTGAACGCCTCCAAACATCTGCCCATTGATCTCCATGGGAAAAACGGCGTCCTGTTGCCACGGGGCATTTTTTAGGCGAGGCGCTTTTAAAAACGGCCGCATATAAAAACACCTCGTAAAAAGAGGTGCATGTCACTTCTTGAGCCATTTTGGATCCGATTTTCATTGACAATAGAAAAACAGCTCCAAAAACGGCCGTAAAAAACGCTCCAAAAAATGCAAGTTGCTTAAAAAACGGCTGAAAATCAGAGGCTGTTTTCCCTTGAAAACAGCTCCATATTTTACAGCCGTTTTTTGTTAAGCGTGTAAACATAGCCTTATGTACAAAAGGCACAGCAACACTACAGCAAAGGACACAACATACAGAAAACGTTGTCTATTATAATAAATAGGTAACATGATCGCATGATTGTACAATGTATTATGTCACCTCCGTGAGATTACCAATTGTCTTACTTTACCTTCTGCATCTTTGAAGTTTGCAGTTTATCAATTTGATGACAAACTTGCTCCTGGAAACCAAGACATTAATAATTCTGCAAGTCTCAGATTGGGGCTTCTCGCTCACTCAATAAATCTATGGATATTGTTAAGTATGAGGATTAGAGGAATCTGGACTGTGATACACCGGATCCACTTCACTGCTATACAGTTCCCTAGGGTTCCTTTATTATTATGATGATTATTATTATTATTATTATCAGCATAATTGTGCAGACTAGTGAGTTGAAAATTTGCCTCATAAAAGTTTTGGTTGTCAGGATACAGATATTAGTATTCATATTGTCAATAGGTCTAATATCCTTAATAACATATGCCATATTTCATTATACGTAAAATAACCTGAGCCTCAAAAGAAGCCTCCTTTAACGAAGCAAATGACCTGTTTCACACTGTACGTGTATGCAGCTTTTTTTTTATATGCGTTCATTTTCCCATCATCTGGAAACCACATGTGATGATAGATAAAGAGAGATTTTTAAAAAAAAATGTTATTATGCAATGATTCTAGCTGCACTAAAAACCTGAAAAATTCAGGTACTACTTCAGGGTTAACTCCAATGTTCCACATGGCCCTTTCCCACTGCCTCTCCATCTCACATTGGTGTTATTGAAGCAAGTTTATATAAAGTCTTCATTAAAAATGTCCTACTATTTTGTTGCTGTAGAGTCTGTGCAGCTCCTGCACATAGCTGGCTTTGCTGCTGCTTCTGACATAGTTGCTGACAGCACACTGCTCCTGTCTGCTGTCGCTTCATCTATCTACTTTACTGAGAGTCTACTCTCTCTCATCTCTACCCTCCCTAATCTCAGAGTATAAGGGCATGTTCAGACGTGGTGGAATTGCTGTGGAATTCCGCTGCGGACAGTCCGCAGTGGAATTCTGCAGCAGCCGTTTTTTTCATTTCTTTCTATACATTTTTAGGAAAGTTAGTTCAGACGTTGCAGAAAATTACTTTGTCGTAATTAGGCTGCGGTGCAGATTTTTCCCTCCGCAGCATGCACTTTCTATTGCGGAGAAGAAGCAGAATTTCACTGCGGATTTCAGCCTTTGCAATGCAAAAACTGAAATCTGTGGCAAGTCCGCTGTGATATCTGCAAAGTCTGAATTACCTGTCAAATATGCAAATGTTGGTGCAGATTCATTGCGTAATTGCCCCAAATCTGCACCAACATTTGCAGCAGAAAAATTCTGCCACGTCTGAACGTGCCCTAAGGGCATGGCCAGACGTGGCGTGATTCTGCCGCCCCTATCCGCATCAATGCCGCACATAATCTGCGTTGCAGATTCTGTTGCGGCTTTGCCTAAAATTGGCAGGAAATTGATGCGGACTAGCCGTTGCGTCTTCAGGTGAAGAGTACTTCCCTTCTCTCTATCAGTGCAGGATAGAGAGAAGGGACAGCCCTTTCCCTGGTAAAAGTAAAAGAAATTCATACTTACCCGGCCGTTGCCTTGGTGACGCGTCCCTCTCTTGACATGCAGCCTGACCTCCCTGGATGATGTGGCAGTCCATGTGACCGCTGCAGCCTGTGATTGGCCTGTGATTGGCTGCAGCCGTCACTTGGACTGAAACGTCATCCCGGGAGGCCGGACTGGAGGAAGAAGCAGGGAGTTCTCGGTAAGTAGGAACTTCTATTTTTTTAACACGTTGATCTATATTGTGATCGGAAGTCACTGTCCAGGGTGCTGAAACAGTTACTGCCGATCGTTTAACTCTTTCAGCACCCTGGACAGTGACTATCTCCTGACCGCCTAGCAACGCTCCCGTAATTATGGGTGCACACACGCAGTCACCCGTAATTACGGGAGCCCCATTGACTTCTATGGGCCTGCCCGTGCCATAATAACATGCATTTTTACGTTAGTGTGCATGGGGCCTCAGTCTGGCTATAGACCTAGAAATACATAGGTCCAGCCAGAATGAAGAAATATCATGTTCGTAAAACAAATACGCTACGCAACACACATAACATCTGCGGATTTCATTGCAGAATTTTGAATCTCCATTGAAGTTAATGGAGAAATTCCACAATGAGTCCGCAACAAGTCTGCTACACGTCCGCAACAGCCAGTGACACCAAATTCCGCACCCCAGCCTATGGTGCGCAGCGGAGTTTTCCCGCAACATGTGCACAAACCTAACTAAAAAGCAGTGGAAAGCAATGGAGAAAATGTCCGCTGCGGATTTCCGCAGCGGACTGGCCTCAGCGGAATTCCAGAGCAATTCCGCCACGTCTGGCCATGCCCTAAGGCTACATCAGACAAGCGTGTCCGATTTGTGCGCGTAAAAAAACTTAGGATTTTTCCTACATTTCATGTCCATATGCCATCAGTGTGCATTGTGTATTGGCATCAGCGTGCTTTGCGTGTGGCATGCATTTTTCACGCCCATGCAAGCATTTCTTTTTTTTATTTCTTTGTAACTGATGCGTGAAACACGGACAGCACACTGATGTTGTCCGTGTGCTGTCGTTGGTTTTCACCACACATAGACTTCAATGAGCGACTAGGTGTGCAAAAACGCTAGACGTTAGCTCCTTGCTCCAGCATTGAAAGGAACCGGGACCTCAGTGAGTGACTCGCGACTCCCCGGAGGTCTTCACACGAATCCCCAGGGGGACACGACCCACGGTGTGTAATGTATTGTGTTGTATTGTATTGTGCAGTTTGCGGTGGAGAGAGGAGGGGGGCTGTAATTTAACGGGCCCCCCCCTCTCCACCGCAAACCGCACAATACAACACAATACATTATAACTTGGCAACACAACACAATACATTACATTACAATACATTACAAGCCAACACAATACAACACAACACAATACATTACAATACAATACAGACTCTGCAGCTCACCTGGAGTCCTCCACACCAACTCTTCCACTGCACAGGCTGGAAGACGTGTCACGTGCGACAAGGTCACATGGTACACTAAGCGTACCATGTGACCGTAACCAGGAAGTGCCGGCTTCACGGCACAGAAGATTTATTTAACAAGCATGTGGTATGGCAACGGGGTCCCGTGGGCCCCCAGGCTTAGGGGCCCGGTCGCAACTGCGACCGCTGCGACCCCTATAGCTACGCTACTGTAAGGGTACATTCAGACATGGCGGAAACTTTACGCACAGTTTTTTTCTGCAATGTCTGCACTAACTTAATTACAAAGCTCTAAACACCAAAGAGAAAAAAGTCTACTCTACTTTACTTTACTAAACAGAAGTAGACAGAAGTAGTTTATTTTGGTTTGCATCTCATGTGTCTTTATTTATAAAACAATGTAAAAATATAATACAATAAAGATTTCCATTGTTAAACATGAACATGCAGAATTTTCCCTGCGCAGCATGCACTGACTGTTGCGGAGAAGAAGCAGAATTTCACTGCGGATTTCAGCCTTTGCAAAGCTAAAACTGAAATCTGTGGCAAGTCCGCTGTGTTTTCTGCAACGTCTGAATTACCTGTCAAATATGCAAATGTTGGTGCAGATTCGTTGCGTAATTGCCCCAAATCTGCACCAACATTTGCTGCTGAAAAACTCAACCACGTCTGGCCGTGCCCTTAGGGCATGGCCACACGTGGCGGATTTCCTCCGCAACTGTCCGCATCAATGCCGCACCTAATCCGGGTTGTGGATTACGGCTGCGGATCTGCCCAAAATGTGCAGAAAATTGATGCGGACTAGCTGCTGCGGACTGCGGGAAAAGTGCTTCCCTTCTCCCTATTCAGTGCAGGATAGAGAGAAGGGACAGCACTTTCCCTAGTGAAAGTAAACGAATTTCATACTTACCGGCCGTTGTCTTGGTGACGCGTCCCTCTTTCGGCATCCAGCCCGACCTCCCTGGATGACGCGCCAGTCCATGTGACCGCTGCAGCCTGTGCTTGGCCTGTGATTGGCTGCAGCCGTCACTTAGACTGAAACGTCATCCTGGGAGGCCGGACTGGAGACAGAAGCAGGGAGTTCTCGGTAAGTATGAACTTATATTTTTTTACAGGTTGCTGTATATTGGGATCGGTAGTCACTGTCCTGGGTGCAGAAACAGTTACTGACGATCGCTTAACTCTTTCAGCACCCTGGACAGTGACTATTTACAGAAGTCTCCTAGCAACGCTCCCGTCATTACGGGAGCCCCATTGACTTCCTCAGTCTGGCTGTAGACCTAGAAATACATAGGTCCAGCCAGAATGAAGAAATGTCAAGTTAAAAAAGCAAGACGCATCCGCAGCACACATAACATGTGCATGACAGCTGCGGACTTCATTGCGGAAATTAGAATCTCCATTGAAGTCAATGGAGAAATTCCGCCATGAGTCCGCCACTGCTCCGCAACAGACAGAGCATGCTGCGGACACCAAATTCCGCTCCGCAGCCTATGCTCCGCAGCGGAATTTTACGCATCGTCTAAACGAACACTGCTAAATTAAAGTGGAAGTCAATGGAGAAACGGCTCCGCTGCGGATTAACGCTGCGGAGTGTCCGCAGCGGAATTTAAGTGAAATTCCGCCACGTGTGAACCCAGCCTTATAGTCTCTTTGTCGGAGGAAAACTGCTGTCAATGAGGATTTATTCTGAGGCAAAAGTGACCATTAGGCTGGATTCACACGAACGTGGCGTTTTTGCGGACGCAAAAACGCTGCGTTTTGCGAGCGCAAAAACCACTTGACAGCTCCGTGTGTCATCCGTG
>NC_134687.1:102003481-102010981 GCF_050947455.1 Rhinoderma darwinii | reverse complement strand
TTACCAGAAGACACATATAGGAGAGTGCAGCCTTCTTCTCACTCCTCCAGTGACCCTGCTGCTGCTGCTATCAGCGCCTGCAACTGGGCGCACATAACATCACAGTCTCTGTTTAGGGAAGCTGATAAAATGGCTTATCGCCCTAGAATAAACCCATGAAATCATGTTTCCCAGCCAGAGCATCCTCAGTTTCCCTAAACACTTCTTTCCCACATCGCTTTAGTTGTTTACAATATACATATATATATATATATATATATATATATATATATATATATATATACACACACACACATATATATATTTGTGTACTTTCAGTCTGTAGGCTTTTTTCAATCTCCTGCCATGTAATATAAACATGAAATTCTTTCATTTAGAATTATATAGGGGACGGTTAGTTTTATAGCTTTATTATTTAAATATCTATATATATATATATCTATATATATACAGAGATATATATATATATATATATATATATATATATATATATATATTTAAATAGTAAAGCTATAAAACTAACCGTCCCCTATATAATTCTGAATAAAAGAAATTCATGTTTGTATTGACATGGCAGAAGATTAAAAAAAAACTACGGATTGAAAGTACACTAATTAAATGATATTGTAAATTAAAGAAAAATAATAAAGAAGAAGAAGAAGAAGAAGAAGAAGAAGAAGGTGAAGAAGAAGAATATAGCAGTGACTAGGGAAAACGTTATTAAAATATAGACAAAATATGTGTAAAACCCAGAGAATTATTTATTTTTCTTATCTTTTTAAATGTATTTTTAAAGGTAAAATGACTGCTATTCTTTATTATATTGATGACAGTGTCCTCTGCATTGGTTACAGGAGAGTAGATGAAATCATCTGTTGGGTAAAAGATGATAGTACAATGTGTGATTTATAATATTTGTAGTGCTGTGTATATGTTGCACACGCCTCCTGAGCCTGGTGGAAGTGCAGGAAGGGATTAGTGTGTAAGATACTGGGGCTCCCTCTTATCAGGCTATGGGCCAGCTAGAAGGCGAGCAGAGGCCACTGCACTGACACCACATCCAGCCATCAATTCTCCTCCATGCAGAGCTGCTGCACATTTAGCTTTTAACGTCAAAAGCTGCATTTTTCTTGGCTCCGGCCTGTCTAGGGCTCTTGAGATTTTACTCTGAGAGTGATTACTCTCTGCACAACGCAACATCCACATTAGTCAGTAATTAAAAAGATTTCCTCAGCTGCCAAATACACTGCAACGACTACTACAGCAACCCTGAGCTTCATTCTAAACACCGCAGGACCCTATGCTGAGACCTGCACTATATACATTTGCTGGGGCATGAACTTAAACATTGCTGTATTACACCACAACAAATCGACACTATATTAGTTATCATGCGCTGATACCTAACTACATATACATCGTAATAGTTTATCTATCTATCTATCTATCTATCTATCTATCTATCTATCTATCTATCTATCTATCTATCTATCTATCTATCTATCTATCTATCTATCTATCTATCTATCTATCTATCTATCTATCTATCTATCTATCTATCTATCTATCTATCTATCTATCTATCTATCTATCTATCTATCTATCTATCTATCTATCTATCTATCTACAAAGTCCAGCAGCACCAGCAGCGTGTGGGTGCAAGCTCAAAGGGACAGACCAAGTCCCAGATACACAGAAATCCAAAAAATGAGCAGCAACTCCAATATAAAGGGTGAAAAAAGTGGGTACTTTATTGCCCGTGCAACGTTTCAGCTCCGTTCACTGTAGGCTTTCTCAAGCAGAGAACGGAGCTGAAACGTTGCACGGGCAATAAAGTACCCACTTTTTTCACCCTTTATATTGGAGTTGCTGCTCATTTTTTGTATATCTATCTATCTATCTATCTATCTATCTATCTATCTATCTATCTATCTATCTATCTATCTATCTATCTATCTAATGTAATACATATATCTGGTTATGTCAGGACAAATCAGTAATGTATATTTGGTTAGAAACATAACCTGCAGAAGATGTGAATGTGAAGGGAACATTTGTAAACACAAGCAAGTGTATCCCTGCACACAAGTCCACAGCACCGGCCCCTGACCCCTGACAGCAAAGGGCACTGCACACTAGCCGAGTTGTTCTAACCCCTCAACCTACACATGTGGACCTGGAGCTGGGCCCCTCTTATCTTTTTATGGCTTGCTGCAAATCTACACGCGAGCTTTAAAAAGAGACTACCAGTTCCAGGAAAACACACCAAGCAACGTGTCACAGCTCTCTGCAGAAGTCATTGTTGGATCGAGGCTTATGTTGTTATTGTCTCTATTTGTGTGTGAAGATTTATATGAATTACACATCCACAATATATATATGTGCTGCTTCATATCAATACATGTATAACTTATGTATGTACAGCTACATGAATAAAATTATTTTTACACATACACATGAACATATACATCGACATGTGAATATATAATTGTATAGGTAATATATGTACAGTTACAGCTACATACTTACATATGTGCACTTAATATATCTACTGCTATGTATTAATATTTACACATATTTATGTAACATATCTACAGCTGCACATGAATATTAACATATGTGCATTTAATATATCTACACCTACCTACATATAATTATTTGTACATATATATATATATATATATATATATATATATATATATATATATATATATATACATATACAGCTACCTAGCTACCTACATATGAATATTTGAACATTAAAATGTAATATATATACAGCTACCTACATATGAATAGTTGTACATGTATATGTTATATATACAGCTACCTACATATGAATATTTGTACATGAAAATGTAATATATATACAGCTTCCTACATATGAATATTTGTACATGAAAATGTAATATATATATATATATACAGCTTCCTACATATGAATAGTTGTACATGTATATGTAATATATATACAGCTACCTACATATGAATATTTGTACATGTATATGTAATATATATACAGCTACCTACATATGAATATTTGTACAGCTATATGTAATATATATACAGATACCTACATATGAATATTTGTACAGCTATATGTAATATATATACAGATACCTACATATGAATATTTGTACAGCTATATGTAATATATATATATATATAGATACCTACATATGAATATTTGTACATGTATTTGTAATATATATACAGCTACCTACATATGAATATTTGTACATGTATATGTAATATATATACAGCTTCCTACATATGAATATTTGTACACGTATATGTAATATATATACAGCTTCCTACATATGAATATTTGTACATGTATTTGTAATATATACAGATACCTACATATAAATATTTACACATATAATTGTATTATATGTACAGCTACACATAAATATATTTACATATGGGCATTTACTATATTTACAGCTACCTACATATAAATATTTTCACATATAATTGTATTATATGTACAGCTACACATGAATATTTATATATTGGCATTTAATATATCTACAGCTACCTACACATAAATATGTTCACATGTATAAGTAATGTATCTACAGCTAGCTACATATGAATATTTACACATAAAAATGTGATATATGTACAGCTACTTGGATATGACTATTTACACATGTATACTTGCCACATGTGAATATTTAAGGAATATAGGTAGTGCTACAACTACATGTTAATATTTGCAGACATGCAGGCCATTGATCCATGCAGCATTCCCAGGCTTGTGTACTTGCATTAAGTAACAGAACATATACAAAAAAGACACTCAGTGGTTTATTGATCACTTACAATGTTTTACACCTTCAAATATTAATTATACTCCACATTTCTGGACAGAAGTGCACAATAATTACACATAGCTGAAACACCTTGAAATGTTACACAGGCACAAAGACAACAACAAGAACAACTCTGGCAACAACGTTACAATGATGTCTCCCACATTGTCAGAGGGCCCACAGCCCACACTGCACTGCAGCCAGGCGCAGGCCACCCTGGCATTGACACTGTTAATATACCTAAGGAATAAACACATCCTGTCAGTATTTTCTTTTCTAACAATCCCATGGGGTAAGTACACTTCACAGACAAACATACATAGGATAGATTGCCAGGGAGTCATGTGTTCTATGTACAGACTGTCATACATGACCTACAAGGCCCCCTGCTATTACCAACCTGTAGATTCTTCTTCTTCTTCATATAATGGAATGCTTCTCTGCACAGATCCACAATGAGGGCTGCATTGAGGAGGGAAGGGGGATTGCACATAAATAAACTGGACCATTCCATACATAGTTTATTGTCTAATTATAGTCTTCTTCAGTCCTGCAGTTCATAGTATCATTGTTTAAGTTCCAGGGCCCATACATGCTGGGGCCAGCCAGTCCTTCCTTTAGTTTTCTTATCGTTGCTACTAACTGTGTTTTTCAAGAGTTCGTTCTGTATTGGGGGTCAGATAAAGGGAAACAAAAAGAAGAGGAAAACGTTATATTCTATAGTATTCTATAGTGTGTATCTGCAACGGTTTCATTATAACAAACATCAAAGTATGATCTCATGCTACACATCAGGCTGAGAGGATTGTTCTGGGGCCTCATCTGGGCCTTATACCAGACGGACACTTATTACCAACTAGCTACACTCAGATCTGAAAACTTGAAACTACATAATAATAATAATAATAATAATAATAATAATAATAATAATAATAATAATAATAATAAAAAAAATATATAATAATTATTATTATTACTGACTATCAATAATATTAAATTCAGAGAATTGCATTAAGATGTCTATAGTATAATAGTAGCTTTCTACAAATCTACCTGCAGAGATGCCAATATATAGTTATCTATCTATCTATCTATCTATCTATCTATCTATCTATCTATCTATCTATCTATCCACACTTGATTAATACTATTTAACATTAATTTTAGGCTCAGTGGAGTAAAATCCTGTAAATATTTGGAGGGTCTGGAGCTACAATTTAGTATAGATAGATATACATAAAATAATATTCCATGAGTAAAGAGGTTGTTCAGCGCTCATATTCCTATATGATGGATGACAGCAGCAATTTACGTTACACATTATATACTCACGTGTGTGTGTGTGTGTGTGTGTGTGTGTGTGTGTGTGTGTGTGTGTGTGTGTGTGTGTGTGTGTGTGTGTGTGTGTGTGTGTGGAGAGATTGTTGGGACATAAATAAATATAGCTCACTAATAAACACAATAATTTCCTTGCGATAATATTTGTAAAACTAAACTGGAATTATAGTAAATATTGTTTACATTTTCAGCAAACAGAATAATATTTCACTGCTGGAGTCACCAGAAATATGAATGAATTAACATATCTTAATTGATGTAATATGTTAATAGTATATATAAGTAGATATATCATTATTTGCCACCAACATGAATACATTTCTAGCTATAGGTTGCTTATATCTTTCTTTTATGCTTAGTATTAATTATTGTTTTGATTATTTATGTGCAAATACTATGTATATATATATATATATATATACACACACCATATGTATATATACTTCCCATATTTCTATAGCTTGTCAAAATTGAATATTAAAATTGTGTATTCCACAGCAATGTCTATTTAGAATGAAACAAAACACTGATTTTCGTTGTCATTACTATTTATAATATTTAATATATATTTGACTAAACTGTATATATTGCCACATTAGTTATCTCATATTTACTTCGGTTTGGATACAACATTATGATCTATTTATTGGTGATTACAATGTGTTGTAACATTGTATTAATATCTTACTCTAAATGTGTGCACATATCTTATTTGTTAATTGCGTAAATTCTCTATCTATCTATCTATCTATCTATCTATCTATCTATCTATCTATCTATCTATCTATCTATCTATCTATCTATCTATCTATCTATCTATCTATCCCAGATATAAACACCGCGACATTTATGTACTAACCAGTTCTTTCTTCCTCTTCTCTTCCTTGACATCTGTCTTCTTGATCTCCGCCTTGAAGGCCTCGGTCTCCCCGTTCTGGTCGTCCTTGTCCAGCAGGTCCATGAGGTAGGCAATGTAACTGGTAGCCAAGCGCAGGGTTTTAATCTTGGAGAGTTTGGTGTCGGCCGGCACATTGGGGATACACTCCCGCAGCTCGGCGAAGGCGCTGTTGATGCTCTGAGTCCTGCGCCTTTCTTTACGGTTTGCAGTCCCCCTCCGTTTCACAGGCCTTTGCATTAAACCTCCGGGCCCGCTTCCCGGGACACCCCCGTAATGGGAGTGGTCCAAGCCAGCCGCACCATTGGCGTACTCCGGACTATAGGACGGTGCCATGCTGTAGTCGGGGGGAGACATTTCGGGGTGACTGATAAGCCAGCCGTGGAAGTAAGGGTTGTCTTCATGGCAGCGACTAGCGGCGGCAGCTGCAGCAGCTGCAAACGGGTAACCATCATGGTGAACCACGGGGTGGTGGGGAAAGCCTCCAACCAAGCTCATGGCAGCTGCACCTTCGTCCAAGTCTTTCTCGGGGGGCTGCTGCTACCACAGCAGGTCTAGCACTATAAATAGATATATACAGAGGGTGTATGGACTGCCTAGCTCCAGCTCTCCATGGATTAGGAATCCTCAGTCTTTGTATTAACAATACACAATAATAAGAATGCACACAATATATGTTGGTTGCGGAAACACTCTGGGTGGACGCTCATTCAAGTATTAAAAGGCATTGGGAAATTCATGGGTGCAGTCCAGGTTCAGTGCAATGCTCCCATAAAGCAGCTGCATGTGTTACTTACAGCAGATCGTGTCCATAGTCCCCAATGGGATGTTACAGCAGCATAGAGTGTTCACTGTGAGCTGGCAGCCATGTCCTGCTCCTTAGTGCAGCAGATATGCACTCAATCCAGAGACCATAAACATGCCAGTGCAGCAACTGATCCCCCAATCTGACTGTAGATTACTGGTATCTCCAAGGATCCTCTCTGCACCCCATAGCTCTGCATGCAGGGAAGACTCAGCACTGGCACTATTTCCATGTAGGATCTCCATGTACAGCTACATCTTTAGGGAAGCTTGGGTTAATATATGTCGTCAGAGGCTGTTCCAGCCAATCAGGGCGGAGGAGAGGAGGGCACTTTTATATGCAGCAATGAACCTTTTTGATGTTCACTTTGCTAATTGTGAGCCTTCTCGTCCAGGATTGGCTGCCCCGGCATAACCATAATATCATTATAACAAGAAAAAAAATCCAGTATGGCCCAGAGGTTAATGCAAGAGTGCAGCACATGCTTTACACTATCCTATCATATACTGTATATATCTGTATACACAGCACTCCAGTACAGGTACAGTATTCTTTATGGGTGGGGGATTTGGTAGTCGCAGATGATTTACTGTATTATAGGACTGCAGATAATCTAATGCATTGAATAATCCGGTTACTTGATT